>NC_057799.1:361880909-361882943 GCF_018294505.1 Triticum aestivum
CTAGGGATGTCAACTGGGTCCCATTTAATCCCGATTAAAGTCCACTAGTGGTATGATAGTTCAAAAGAGTTTTTGTTTTTTTGAGGAAAATGAACTAGGGAGGTAGCAAAAACTAACTAGATGGGACTGGCGGATGTCGTTTATTTGCCACTTACATCCCTAGTTTCATCTTACCATTTTAATTTCTTTTCGGCTGATGCTGCTTCGAACCATTTAAATATAGTTTGCCATGCTCGGCAATAATTCGTCCTTCGTTTACCATGTAAGCTTACTGCCTGGATCATACGATAACTATCTCTTACTGATGTCCAGCAGAAACCTTTCAGGATGCCGTTCACACTAGGACACAATGTACAACCCCAGAATCTATTTGTGGAAGCAGTGCGCCATCCATGTTACCAGATGGTAGCAGTTCAGAGGCAACACCGCCGGAGAGCAGTCTGAGCACAGATATTATAGTGCTTGAGGCTTTACTAGAGGCAGAAAGAGATGGTGTGGCTGCCATGAATGAGGTAATCTTTATCTTGAGGCTGGAAATTACGGAATTAGCGGCACGCATTATGCAAGCAACCCAAGAATTGGAGGAAGTAAGAATGTTGCATTTGAAGATGGAGGAGGTCCTGCTGTTTCTGCTATCTGAATCCCAAGGTAATCCAGGTTCTTCTTTAGATACCAGTTGAAATTGTCATTAGATTATTGTACTTGCATGTTGTGTCATGTCTCTGAATGGATTATGTTGCAAGACACCCTATGTTGTCCGTCTGTTGTAATGATCCGAATTTGTTAGGCGAGGTATCCTCAGTACTTGTATGATTGACATAAGGTGAACTGTTTTTCGTGTGAGCATATTGTATTGGATGAAATAACTGTTTAACTCAGAGTGTATCCAACCTACTGAATTCGAAGATCACGACATTTCTAAATCATAATCATATATAAAGGTGGAATAAATCTTTGTTGTGGTTTTGAAGAAATAAATAACAAAATGTATAATTATCCGTGGATATTCGTAATCGAATACAAATTGGATTTGAATTTAGTTTGCCAGGTCCCAGGGCAAACGTGAATGCTAATTCTCCCAGGTTTTGAACGAAGCGGCTAAACACCCACTATAATTTGTGGGCTGCCCGAAGCAAGTGTTTGCGAGATGGAAATTACTGTCTACCCCTGACACTTGACATCCTTATCGACCGGATTTACACTGCTGTCGATAGGGGTAGACTAGTAACTTCAATCAGACGTGACACGACGGCCTCTGAGCCCATTCAGACACGGTGGGCGCCAAACGTGCGTGGCAAAACACATTTGATTCAAGCTCGTCCGAAAGACATGTGTCTCTTCCTCCATTTCCCCATTCATACACGATGGGCGGCAAAACAAACTCTCCTCGTCCGAAATCGATGTAGGCTAATATTTTAAATAGGGGCAGATGTGTAACTTCCATCAGACGTGACACAACCGCCCTACCTGTCAGGCCCGTTCATACACCGTGGGCGCCAACCGTGGGCGGCAAAACACCCTCTCCTCGCCCGAAATAGTTACTGGCAAATATTTGGGAGATGCGAGATTACCGTCCTATCCCCAACCGACGCGATGTCCGAAATTTTAAACGGGGGATAAGTTCGTAACTTTCCCCCATTTCAGAGAAGCGCGTCCCAAAGTTTGAGATCCCCCCTCCCCTCCATTTCCCCATTCATACACCGTCGGCGGCACGACAACCTCCGCACTGCGGCCAGCCTCCTCCGTCCGCCACCCCATCCTCCACCTTGCCGGAGCCGCTACCCCTACCCCGTCGTCCACTGCAAGAGATGGACGTCTCTCATCCACGGCGCTGGACCAGGATCCTTTCATCGCCTCCTCTCGCTTCATCGGCGCCATCGTCCACCTTGCCATTGCCGCTCCTACGACCGCCTCGTCCACGGCAACAGGATATATCCCCTGACCCGGCCGTCTGCCGTCTAAAGTCTTCTTCCCCACCGCCGACAGCCATCGCACCCGCAGCACCCTCAACGCATCAGCATAGGCCTACACGGC